>NW_021940291.1:1384752-1430807 GCF_001715985.3 Manacus vitellinus | reverse complement strand
TTTTTTCCTTTTTAACTTTTTCTATTATTTCCCCCCTTTTTCATTTTTCCTTTCTTTCTTCTTTGGAATTTTCTCTTCCTTTTTTTTCCTTTTTTTTTTTTCTTTTATATTTTTCTTCCCCCCCCTTTTTCCGTATTTCCTTTTTTCTCTTCTCCCTTTTTGCCTTTTCGTTTTTCTTTTCCCCCATTTTCCCCTTTTTCCTTATTTCCTTTTTCTTTTCTCTTCACCCTTTTTTACTTCTTTTGACTTTTCCCCCCTTATTTCCTATTTTCTCTCCACCTTTTTTCCTTTTCTTCCTCTTGCCCAGTTTCCTTTTCTCTTTTCTCTTCCTCCCTTTTGCTTTTTTCTTTCTTTCCTTTATCTTCCCCCATTTTTTCTCACCTCTTCCCTCCATTTTTCTTTTTTTTCCCCACTTTTTTAATGTGTGTTCTTATTTGTTTGTTTCTTCATTTTCCCCTTTTTCTCCTCTTTTTCTTACCCATCAGGGGCAGCTCACAGCAAAGTTGCCTACACATGAGTGGCAGCCACAGGGGCAGAGAAGCATTTCCTCATTCTTTTCACCCTCTAGTTTTATCTTAAGCTCTGATCGCCACACACTTTTTGCCTAAGCTTGTCACTTTAGTACTGCAAGCGATTGCATCAAGTTCATTAGAACCACTCAGGATGTTTTCCCTCAGTTACTGGGTCACAAGAGCATCTGGGGGGCTGCCCACCAAAGAGATTTGGGTCACACATGTCCAAAGTTCAAGTAAGGCTCACACTACGACTTAAAAATTTTAGTTAACTCACCCCCAAAGTTATGCAGTAGAAGCACAATGAAATTTCCCAAGCTTTTGGTTGAGACCCACTTTGGTCCACTTGCTCATCCCTAGAAATATAAATTGCTCTCCCCCATGTTATGCTTGGAGCAGGCTCATTTGCTTCTCTAGGTGCAGGGTAGTAAGTCACACAACCAGAGCGTAAGAGGATGCCTGGAAAAGGCAGCAGCGAGCAGCTCCAGCCAAGGTCGGCACCTTACCATGCTAAATATGAACCTGGCACCCGCCTGCAGCCTCATCTGTGGAAACCTGCCCTCTTTCTGCCTGGGCACTTTCCTTGAGCAAAGTATTTCAGGGAGCAGCTTCTGAGCCAAAGATTTTCACACTCCATCTGATAGAGTCTTCCCTGCCATGCATCCCATAGGCAGGAATGTGCTGTTAGCTAAGCACACATTTCCTACACACGTACACTGAAAATGAGTCAACTTTTTCCGAAATCATTCTGTTACCTTCACGAATGAGTTAGTCCAGGGCTCTGTCACGTTCATCAAAACCTTCCTTGCCCCTCAGTAACAACCCACAGCGCTCCATGGCAGTGGGGACCAGGAATGAATGGAAGTTGGCCCTGTTCCCTAATTACTTATGCTGAGTATGTCCTCGATTGTGGGCTTACCATGGATTCATAACCCCTTTGTCTCTAAGCCACATTCACTCATCCAGACTTACCAACAAAGCCTGAGTTTCACGAGGCTATTTATGCATGTAACTGCTATCCCAAATTATGAGCACGACCCATCTGGTTACAGCAATAGCTGTAATTCTGTGTGGCTCCTGCTCATCAATCCAAAGGATAACAGCAGGATCCCGAAGCTGCTCACTTGCTACATCACAGCACACCACATTTTTTTTTCTACACCTCCATCCTTTCCAGCTATAAATATTGAAACAAAAATACACCCACCCCCACCACCGCAAAAAAAAAAAAAAAAAAGGTAGAGGTTGGAGACAGAAGACTGTATGAACCAAGGAGCCTCTCGTGCACTTAGGCAGCTGTTTCCAGAAAAACTCTCAGAGGTGCTGCTTGGAGAGTCTGTGCGAGGGATAGAAAGGAACCAGCTGCAAAGCAATAAGGCCTTCAGCAGCAGCAGCCCCACCAGCTATGATGAAAAACGACTCTCAAACCAACTTTTGTGCACTGGAGAGCAGGAAACCCCAGCTGCAATCACTGCCACAACGTTGGCATTGAAACTGCTCCCAGGGAGCTTGGGATAGCTTTTTTTCCGTGGTTTTTTTCTCCCCCCCCCCCCCGTTGCTTTTCTTTTCTTGTTTTCTGCCTTTTTTCCTCCTATGTTGAGGAGTGAAGGAATATGGAAAACAAGAAATAGACCTTTCCTATCCTCTGAAAATTGTATTAGCAAACAATTTCATTTGGAGCTAATATAATCCTGTTTCTGGGACCTTCCTTCAGCTTCTGTTGGAGCACATGTTGCTCAGGGACAAATGTGGACCTGGCAGGGAGAGCAGGGGCACAGCCTCACCATCTCCTCTATCAGGAAGCTCCCAGTTACAGGCTAAAGCCTACTGGGTTTAAACTGTTCATACCAACAAAGTCCTCTCCAAAAGTTGGAGGTGGAAAAGGATTTTGAGCTTTGTCCATTTTTCTTGTTGCTGCTATTTTAAGCAACTCAGCTGGGTACATTTGAAAACTTTGACCTTAAGGTACAGGAAGAAAAAAACCACCACCATAGCACAGTGACAAGACAACATATACTGTTTCCCAGTACTATGCATAATTTCAGGTGTTGCATACTCATTTCTCATGTTGAGTACTCATTTTTCCCGCTGTGCTACTTGCTGTACAGCCCATAAAGTACCACCACTGTGTTCCCAAGGCTCTCAGTGGCTTTATCAGCTCTTTATAAAATGCTGCTTTATAAATAAGTAAAACTAATTTGCAAAAATTCAGTTCATCTCTCGGTGTCACGTGCTGGTATCATGTGTGAGTGCTATGAATAGGGCTGATGACTTCCCTTTTTAAGGAGGGTGGGCTGGTTGCAATGCTCATAGTGCACCATGATAACACGGTTGTTCACAGAGCAGCCAGCTGCAGGCAGAGCTGTGAAGAAGCTACCGACCTCCCAAACCTTGCATCACTGAAATAAAAAGGTAAACTCTAAAATTAAAAAAAAAAAAAAGCCAAATTAAAAAATTCCCAAGCCGACATTTAAATGTGCTTTCACAAGTGGGTTTGCAGGCAGAGCGAAGCAGCAGAGAGTGGGGGTGCTTGCAGTATTTTTCCTCTGTCCGTTGGGCTTGGGTCGTTGGGTTTTTTTGTGAACCTGTTTATAAAAGTCAGTGTCATGATTGTGGGTTTTGGCCTCTATGGGTATGACTCACCAGGGTCTGTTAGAGCAGAAGCAGCTTGAGCTGCCTCCCAGTCTGGGTTTAGCAGGACGACCCTTGCCAGCGGGACTCGGCAAACTCAGTCCCCAGGACTCTGAGCCTGCTTATCCTAGTGAGATGCCCACCAGCCTTCCAGCAGCTCTACATTAATAGCCCTGTTGCTTCATAGAAAGCAATGGAAGGGGATGAAAGGAGAGGACAGACACACATCCTCCCCACCTCTTACACCTGTAACTGGAGGGCTGCCGGCCAGGGTGTGAAAAGATTAGCATCAAGGCGGCTCTATTGACCAGGGGCTCTGGGAGATTTGGGAAGAGCAGGTGGGAGTCCCTCATCCACTGAGGACCACAGCATGGCTGCTGCTGTGATATTCTGGCTGCATGGCTTAGGCTTGCGTGGCAATCCACCTACTCTCCTCAATGAGCACAGAAATGGTGGACAAACCATGGGAATAAAACACACATCATCTTGTGGGTGAGGTAGTAGTTAGCTTTTAACCACTACTTACTTATTTTTAGTGGAAGATATGACAGAAATAGCTTGGATTTCCAGTTTACCTGTGGTGGTAAAAAAACAAACAGCAGCATTACCAAAGATCTTTAAACAGGACATTTTGGACTTGCATGAAAAGAAGCTCAGAAATTTATCCTGTGGGAGGCTAATAATCCCAGAGCTCATAGGAGTAACTTGCTAGACAGCCAACAAACAATACTGTTTTTCAAGGCAGGGACCAAGCAAGGGCAACCTGCAGTGTCTGTACTGGCCCATGGCAATGGGAAGGTGGAGCTCCATCGCCTCAGGAGAGACCTGTCTGCATGCCTGTGGAGCCAGCCAACACTTTCATTTTGAGTAGAAAAAAAATAAATATTAGAAATCTCATCCCCATAACTAAGGGGACATTTTCAGAATACCTTTTCTGTGCCCAGCAGGAGTGGCTGGTACCTGTTCATTCCAAAAATCACCATGCCCATATCTGCAAGTTCAGCCAAAGCACTGTGATAGCCCAGGGGGTCACACTTGCCTTGCAGCCTCTGGAGAGGGAGATGCAGCAAGCAGAGACCTGTAGCTGCGCCTGAAATTTCTGTTTCTAATAAACTTAACAAATGGTTCCCATCTGTGTGGTCTGTCTCTCTGCCATCTTTAAATATTTATATCAACGTATCTATGGTGATAGGTTAGGTTATATAAGTGGGGGGGGGAGTATGGGGAGCAGTGGGGAAGGACAGCATCAGCTCCTGCTGGAGCTAAGGCCAAGGGAGAGCAAACCTGAGTGGGTTTCCCATCCACACAGGCACTCTCTCTTCTCAGATCATGAGCCCAGAAAGTGAACATTCATTTTTCTCAGGGCATCAGGGAGGGCTGGGCCACAGCTGGGCTGAGCTTCGCTTTGCGAGGTGCCATGTGGAAGAGCAAGAGCCCAGCCCATCGATGCAGAGCGCTCTTATTGTATAATCAATGTATAATTCATTAGTAGGTGAATAAAGAATGGAATAGCCTATTGCTGATGCAATGGGGCTAAAAAGAAAGCAAGCACGTCCATGAGCAAGCTGCTACACACGGGGGTTAAACAATACCACTTAGTGACACTGACAGGCAAGAGCGGAGATTTTGTCTTGGGATAATATAAACAACCCAGCTAGCAGGCTTCCAGTAACTCCAGGGAGAGCAATGCAGGGATATGCATCTTTCTGCAAAAATGCTGGGAAGGACCTTTCCTTTTTTCTTGCTGGGTTTTAAGGGAATAGCATCTAGAAAACAGCAGGGCAGCAGCTGTTGGTTGGGACCTCCAGGCTTGTCTGAAATTATTTCTCCCAAGATGCGCCAATTCCTCACGAATTGAGAAACCACCATGTATTTCTTCCAGACAAAGAGATGGCTTTTTCTCCTTGACCCTCCTGGCAGGGGTAGAGGTAGATATGCAGTTTGCCTCCAGGCATAAATTTGTTTGATGGCCCCCCAGAATGCCGGGTGACAAGGTAGCAATTACTATGTGCTGGGGGTGAGAGGGTCAGCACAGCAGGAAGCAGAGCAGCTTCACCAGCAGGCCTGCAATTGGTCATGGGTTTGGCAGCTACAGCCAAAAGCTGCGTAGCACACACAGACTGTGTTTTTCCAAAATAGCCTCCAAGGCTGCTCTGGAGCTCCTCCTGCTCAATCCTGTGCTCTACCCCACTGTCCCACATGGTCTTACATCTCTCAGTGGACAGGGTTGATGTTTGCTGCCAGTTGCTCAGTCTCCCAGAAGACGAACTACACAGTTCAGAAAAAAATCACTTTTCAGCCCAAGACTGCGTTTTACTAACAGAGAAAGCTGCAGTGACCCTCCATGTGAAAGTTGCAGGCCATGTGTGATCCAACCGTGTATTCACAGCAGCTTCTGACCTTACCTCCTTTCAGCTGTGCTGGCAGAGATCTATGTGGGGCATCTTCCACCTCTGGCTGCATTTCTAGAGGAGAATTATAGCCAGATGCTTTTGCAAATGCATTGCTTCTGCAGCTGGTTAGAAAAACATATGTCTATCAACTATTACCTCCAAAAATATTTAGTGTGTCTTCAGCTCATAAACACAGCTTTCTTTACCTTGGCAGGAGGTGGCTTCCTTACCATCCCAGCATGCAAAAGTCCACCCACATTTGCCAACTCTAAGGCTTTGGAAGGACTTGCTCAGCGGTGTCTCCTCGAGGAGCTTGCTGCAGGCATGAATCCAAGCTGCACAGCAAAGGGGCTGTTGCATGAGGAAGTTGTGTTTCGAGGGCAGTGGGAACTGGCAGACACAGTCAATAGAGCAGGAAATAGCAAACCATTTTGTAGTTGAGACATCACACCACGAGACTGAAAGATTCTCACACTCACCAGCAAATCCCTCTAGAGACTCAGTATATTACTTAACCTGTGCTTTTCACAAGTGCTCCGAGTTCCTTGTTTTTTTTCTGAGTACTGAAAAACTTGATTTGCAGAAGCCCTGATCATCCTTGGCTGTTGTGCAAAGCTGCACACTGCCCACCTGCAGCTCTCCCTGAGCAATACATTGAAAAAGCATCATCCACTGCTGTCGGAGCAGATGCTGGGAAAGCTCATCTAGCTCATAAGCAAGCTATGGTCAGGCTACCCAGGAGCATGTGGCAAGCCCCACAGAAGGCCTCAGGGGAATTTGATGTTCATGTTAGCAGAGCAGGACCTGAGCAGTGCATGGGCAGTGAAGGGTGGAGAGCAACACAGAAGGCTTCTTGCTGCTGCCATGGGCTGATGTTCCCTGGTCCCATAGGTTTATAGGTAGCGCCTCAGGTTTGCAGGTACCTCCACAGGCCAGAGCAACCTGGCCTTAGGTTGCTCCCTCTTCCCATGTCCTCAGATAGAGCTGGAGGGTTGTCTAAAGCAAAAGGAAAAGGGTAACTCATGAGCCCAAGCTAACACATGCTCATAGAGAGGCCAAGCCGCGATTGCCCAGATGACTTTAGTGGAAATAACTGATAATTGCTGCAGCTTAACTGACAATTAGCTGAAGCCAATTCACAATTAATATTTAACTTTACACCTTTGTTTTGTACTTTTTTTTTTCTCCTGCATATGCCTACATAAATAGGATTTCTTTCCCATCAAAGTGTACGTTGACATGCTTTATGACAAGCAGCTTCCGCCAGAGCAAGCCCCAGGAAGGCTCACTGCTCTGCAGGTGTTTCCTAGCCTGTCTGCCAGCTTGCATCCCCAGTGCTCAGCTCCATGCTCTTCTCCCAACAAAATCTCTCTCTTGCTCTTCTCAACACTGTGTAAATCTTGGCACCGCGTATCAATAAGTTCCTGGGATTTTGCTCTGGTTGCACAAGAGCTGTATTTTGCCCCCAGCGAGCAGCAAATTAAGGACATTGTAGGACAGGGACTTTTTGTGGGCAGAAGTGTAAAAATACTGTTTAACGCTCACCCACCTCGCAGGTTCCATCCAGCCATCTCTGCGTGCTGCCACTTCTACAACTGTGAAACAAATGTTAACGCTGCACATTTCTGTAATGGGTTTCTAAAATTCAAGGAGTTGAACATATCTGCTTTTCTGCTCCTGAAAATTACAGCAGGATGCCATTGCAGGGTGGCAGGAACCCCTGCTGCTACACACAACATAAGCTCTGGGAGAAGAGCGTGTCCAGCTGGGCATGGCTCTGTCACCTGCTCATTGAAGGTGCTCCTCCTTGGGACAGGCGAGCACCAGCTGCCTGGGGAGTATTTCTTCCCAGCACTGAAAAAATTACTGAGTGCCCTCCATGATGCAAACCACCGAGCAATGCAGACAGCCTCATGCACGGCAGAAAAAGAGAAGGAATGAAGGCCTTTCCCAAGAAATTCATCTTTATTTAAGCAACCATGGGTCACATGAGCTGCCAGCTGGCCTGAGGAATAACAGTAGCAGTGGGTGGACAGTAGCAGTTGGAGCTCACAAGGGAGATTGTCTCTTTCCAGAGATGAAGATACATGATAGTACATATACAAGTGAATATTTTCTCATCACTAGAAAGTGAGTATGCTGTCAAGTGCATATCACCCCTAAATCCCTGCCAGACTCAGGTGTGTTGGTGACTGCCAGGAGGTAGCTTGAGTACTACACTGGAGCAGTTTGAAATGGATCCTGCTTCCAGTGGAGTCAATGGTGAAGCTCCACTGGTCTCAAGGGAGTGGGATGAGAAGTGATAGCCCTCCCTTACCCCTTCACAATGCAATTCTTTCTAACACAAGGCATTTGCAGGCATGTTAAAATGCCAGCCAAGTGCTGTAGGCTGTACTGCTGTTCTTGCCTGTGTAGCAGCCCCTGCCTGAGGTACAGGACCTGTCCTGAACATCAGCATGGGGGTTTCCATGTTTATCTCAATAAACAATTGCTACTTATTATTTTTCACAGCTAAAAGCCACTACATAGGAGAGGAGTGAAAGGTGTTGTTGGTTCAACAGACATTTCATGCATCCATATAACTTACAGCAGGTGCTACATCCATTGCAATGATGGGTTTCAGCTCAGAAGCAGCTCTGCCTCTTCACAAGGGCAAAGCATGCCAGGGAGCCGTTTTTTTCAGCTAGACTGACAGCCTTTTTAAAGTTCTGTTTATTTTTGATAAGGTGGTGCAAAGGGGATGTGGAGTTGGACTTTGTAGCTTTTGACCTGGCTGGAGATCAGTCCTGTTCTCTTATAGATTTAAACTTCTGTGTGTATGTGTAATATCAAAGTCCTTTGGCACACAGCAGCACAGTGGGTTAGTGAAGCCAAATACAACAGAGCTGGGGCTGGAAGTTGAACAAGCCCCTGTGAACTCACTGTGTCATCAAGCTCGAGGAGGTTGACTAAATCCTAAGAATTAAAAAACAATGTTATACTGGATTAGTAAGGAAGAATAACAGAGGAATGTGTCCTTGTGCTGGTCAGTTGTTTCAAAGCTCATGCACTACTTTCTGATTTTTCTCCTGATTTCTGGCAATGTTTGAAAATAGAGGAAAAACAGCTGACGGTCATTGGATACCTACGTACTCCAGTGTGATCAGAAATGTGTCCAAAGTCAACTCTTGTGAGTGAACAGTCTGGGAGAGCACATTTCCCATCAGTGATGACACACTTTGTGTCCATTTATTTACTGATTGCACAAGATTGATCCTGGGCTGCGATCCAAAACCATCCTCCTAGAAACATTGCATCTTTGGGGGTCACAAGAAACTGCTCAGATGACTGTGATTTTTGCTGGTCTTCTCCCTCCATTTTTGTCCTAGGGGTCTCTTCGTATCCTACTCGTGGAGCTATGGCCCATACATCTCCCGGTAAGGGAATCTGCATCTCCGAGCCCAGGTGCCTTGTTTGTTTGAGGCAAAGATGTGAGACTTCTCCTCAGAGCATCATCCCCTCTGACCAGCTTGGAAATGCAGGACAGCTAGTAGTGCAAGAAAGGGAAACGTGTGACACATGTCCCACCATCTGACCCCTGCAATACCTCCCCAGGGGATGTTGTGAGTGAATTCAGACGTTTTCCTGTGTTAAGAGCTGGCTCTACCTGGTAGAGATGCCCAGGCATCGGGTTTCTACCTCTCTCGCAGGATGTATTTGCCTTTCCGGTCCAGATTGCTGCTGAAGTGGATGGAGAACCAGAGGAATGAAGATAGGATCATTCCATAAACCTAAAAGGAAATAAATGAGACAGGCATACAACTAAATGGATAACTGATTATGATCCTCCATCTATGCAAATAAGCAATCATAGATGTTGCATTTGGCCATTTGGCACTTCTGAATTATGTATCAGGGTGTCACATTTTTCTTAAGAGAGCTGTTTTTCAGTGATGTGGTGAACACCAATTCTGACATGGGAGAAAAAAAAAAAAGGCAACATGTAGTTAAAACATCTGATTGGAATTAGCACAGCACAGCTCAAACCCAGCCCTAAAAATACCAAGAAATAAGATGAAACCAGGAAATTCATATTTCAAATTCCTGCCACAAACATTCTTCTTTGCAAACAAACATGTCTCTCTCATAATAATAGCCTTTTGTAAAGATATCATGGGGGAAAAAAGCCCCACCCATGTATTGTTTGGAGTAAAAAACTAACAAAACAAACAAACAAACACCTAAACCAACTCCAAACCCTATCCCACAAACCTGCGTAGTTACAAATACAGAGGAGAGCGTACTTCCTCTATATTGTGATATTCTGCCTGATATATCACACACCAGGATTTACACAGGCAACATATCAAAGGTAAGGCTTCTGTGGGAAGGATAACAAGGGCTTTAACAACATACTCTTTCCTAAAGTATGCCCTAATGTTCAAGTGCCTTTGCTTGCAGCTTGATCTGGGGACATGTGTGCATTGTTGGATGAGGGACAGTGACATCAGAGCAGCTATAGCCCTCTTCACATGCTTCCTTTGCATCCTGCCATCACAATAGTGAACTGTGCAGTGAAGTTTCCTCTAGCACAAGCTTCAAAGACAGCCGCCTTATCTGGTTATGGCATCAAGCTGCGAAAAAAGGATACATATAACAAAAATGCTCCAGCTTTTATCTGAATATAGCCGCAGTGAAATTTTCCCTATAGCTGAGAAAAATTGGAAAGTGACATCAAATATTCACACGTGACTTTACATTTATAGCTCCATAGCAATGCCTGATGGTTTGCTTAATTTACTGCTAGCAGTATAAAATTAAAAAGAGTTTGTTACTCTGGGTTTTTTTTAAGATGGACAGGAATCTTCTAACCCATAATTGTGCCAAGGTGGACACAAGATGTAAAACAATCTTCAAGTACACTTTCAGTCAGGAAAGGTCATCCCAGCTGGGGATCAGCATGGAGATATCACAGCAGACCAAACCTCCCTTCGCGGTGAAGAAATGAGTCTCCTGGCACATTCTCTTTTCTTTTGTGCAACACCACACGTGCAGAGTGCTTGTGTAGAGGTAATTACAGTGATCCACCTCTGCCAAGCAGTGGGTGGGCATATAAGCAGGCTGTCTTTAATTAGTGACCCTCTCCAGCTCCAAAGAGACCACCTCCATGCAGCCACTGAGCAACCCCATCACTGAAAGACGTGCTCCTCTTGCAGCATTTCATTTTTCCTTTTGTCCTCCTCCAAATAATACTCACAAATTCAGTGCACATCCTTTACACACAAGCCATCCTCTGAAGATTATTTGACCCCTCCTCTGCAAGATTCTCCTTCAAAGACAGAACCTGGGAGCCCAAACAACATGCTCTGCTCCTTTCCTTTGCAGCCTGCTCCTTCCAAGCCCATGATTTACCCACTCACTGCCTGAGATGAACCTTACTGGGTTTGTTAGCTGTCATTATTAGAATGAGACCTTCCCTTTCTGCACAGCTCTCCAACTCCACTGCTGGTGTTCAGTAGCTTTCAGGACCTTCCAGCTCTAGCTGCACCAGCAACTTCCCAGGCTGAGCTAGGAAGCAGCAGGTTTCCTAAAATATGGAGCTTTTACTGCATCTCCTTTTCTACCACTGCTGCTGGCTTCCTACCTGGTCTGCAAGCCCCAAGCCAGGTGACATGACCTCTCACTTGCAGGTGAAGATACACAGGCAAGCCTGAGTGGATGAAATGCAACTGCTGCTGCATCCTGCTCCCCAGTGCCAGCTGCTGTGCCTCATTTGGGCAGAAGAACTGTGCAATGAGCCTATTCCTGCAGGAAAACCACTCCATCAATTAGCCTGGCCAAGACAGGTCCTGGCCCTTTCCTAATTTCCATAGTGGAGTCCACAACTTCTTGTTTCTCTGCTGCTGGTCTCCAGAATCACTCAAAATCTTAGCTTTTGGGGGCTAAATTAGGACAGCTTTCCTCACAGGGGCCTGCCTTTCAGGGACCAAAATGCAAAAGGACAGACAGTGTTACCGTGAAGCCAATGGCGATGCCCAGGAGCGAGAAGACGAAGTCCATGTGCTTCTTCAGAAAGTCTTGGATCTCTTGCAGGCAGTCCTGGGAAGAGAGAGACACCCCTTGCAGCACATCAGCAGCTTGGTGGGTAACTTCGGACCAACACCACTTGCCACAACCCCAGACAGGGAGGCAAGAGAGGGGCACAGCATTGCACAGCTGGGAATCTCTCCCTTTTTTTACTGCTGCTGCTGCAGCTTGGCAAGACAAACACCTGTGGTACATTTTCTATTACTACAACATGCCTATGATTTTCTTGGTGTGATGCATTTTGGACTGTGGAGGATGTGTGTGTAAGTGTGGTCACGAAAAAGCTTTTTTCTTATCACTGACTGGAAAATGGAGAGAGGGAAATGGAAAGATGGAAAAGCAGAGCACACCATGATGCTAAATGCATTCCCCAAGGTTACTAATGAATAGCTCAATTTTGCAAGGTGCTGCAAGCATTAGTATACGTTAGTCTTAAGCATGCCAGTGACCCTACAAAAATCCAGGAGGCGTTAGCCAAGAGAGCCATTTCAGAAATGCAAAAGTTTGCCCTTGATGAAGCGATTTGCAGAGTGACGTAAGAGTGCCCAAAGCCAGTAGTGAATGTAGTGCAGCCACCAAACTCTGTGGTTTCCTGTGTTACAAAGCACATCCTCCCACCCACTTCCCCAGCTCCAAGGCAAGGGAAACACAAACAACTATGTAGGAGGGATGGAGTCACCCATACGGTGCCCAGCTTTGTTCTGCTCTCCCTTCCTGCTCTTTGAGCCGAGATCGACCCTGCCTGGAGATGTGACGTGCCCAGAAGCAATGCTTTGAAACACTGCCCTGTGGGCTGATGTGCCTGCACATCACAGTGTCCTGTTAGAGCCTGACATCTTCATCTGACAACAATGTGTTTGTATTGCTGTAGCGACACGGTTATATTTTTCCTAGAGACGGCATATACTGATGCTGGTGGCGTTAGATACTTCAGTTACTAGTATTTGGCTACTCCAGCAGAAGAAAAATAATTGTAAAATAGGTTCACTCAGAGAATATGAAGTCTAGATTGTGGCTTCAGTGCAGAACAATCTATTACTGGTGGCTTCTCCTTCAGCCTCACCGAGATACTGCAAAAGAGGACGAATGAAGTGTGCTTGATGAAGCTACTGCTGGGTATCATCATCCTGCTTCATGAGTTTCTCATTTTATTAACTGTTTAATGCCCCGGGAAAAAGGAATAACATAAAATTCCACATTGGCTGTTAGTAGAACACATTTTAAGCCTCAGAAACTAGTGTCACATAGAAAAGCCAAAGAGTTTTTTTGCACTCGGACACATGCCCATGATATCTCAGACTATCTGTGTGCACAGCAGATGAAGAGGAGGCTGGAGGGAAGTGACAGGCTGCAAACACAAGCATTTTGGAGGCTTTCTAGGACTGCAAAGGAAACTGCATCTGCGAGTGTATGACTCGCCCCACCGGGGCTCCTCCTCCTAATTCACAGAATTGTACAATCATAGAATAGTTCGGGTTGGAAGGGACACTAAAGATCATCTAGTTTCAACCTTCCTGCTATGGTCAGGAACACCTTTCACTAGACCAGGTTTCTCAGAACTTCATCTAGCCTAGCCTTGAACACCTCCAGGGACAGGGTATCCACAGCCTCTCTGAGCAACCTTTTCCAGTGCCTCATCACCCCTCGCAGTAAACAATTTTTTCCTAATATTTAATCTAAACCTAGTCTCAGTTTGAAGCCATTCCCTCTTGTCCTATCACTATATGCTCTTCTAAAAAGTCTCTCTCAATCCTTCTTGTAGGCTCTCTTCAGGTACTGGAAGGCCACAATTTGGTAACCTCTAAGCCACCTCTTTTCCAGGGCTGAACAAACACAATTCTCTCAGCCTTTCCTTGTAGGAGAGGTGTTTCATCCCTCTAATCATCTTAGTGGCCTGCTCTGGACTCGACTCAAGAGGCTGATGTCCTTCCTGTGCTGGGGACCCCAGAGCTGGAGCAGCACTCCAGTACTGCATCCAGTGTTGTTATTGATACAGCAAAATCCCAACAAAACAAACCCCAACCCATTTCAACCCCAAACCATGAAAAAGCCACAATTCTCATTAACACTAACTCCAGAGAGGTTTTGACAGGTAGCAAGTAGTGGCACAACCTCACTGTGGGGTGGGAGAAACTTTTACCTTACCTGTCCTGTACTGTGTGCCTGGTCGGGTGGGCATGTCTGGTGCTCAACGTTGTTTGTGTCCCCAAAAGGAGAGTGCTTCCCACAGCACAGGAACTGGAAGAGAGGGAGAAGTCTGCCAGTCACCTGCCGGGGCTCTCCCCTCGCCATCAGCTGCTGCAGCAATCAGGAGGTGTCAGCAATGGGCCACTTTTCCTCCCTGTTGCTCCAGGCAGGGCTACCCAGCTAGGGCAGCAAGGAACAAAGCACGTAGGTATGGAATCAACAGCTGCAGCTAAATTCAGAGGAGGTGGGTGGATTTGGTCCCAAACTTGCTTAAGCTCCTCCAGGACTGCTGCCTGGGACTGAGGCCAAGGCCTCTCTCCACAGTCATAACCAATGCTCACAGTGGCTGCTCTGGAAAACCCAGGGATGCACAGTCATGTTTCCAGTGATTGTTATGGGCTGAGGGAAACTCCAGCAACACCCACTGTGGAGCTGGTTTCCTGTAGCCATGGTGCACTGTCCAGATTAGAGCTCTGGCAGAAGGAAAAAAATAATAGGAGGAGAAGGACTGTTTCTCCATCAATTAAAGTGTCTAAAATAAACAACTGGTGAAGCCTGTTTCTCCCTGGTTCTCTTTGTCAAGTGAGACTCTGGGCGTGCTGCTCCACAACCCTGAGAGCAAGCACCTCCATGCCTGGTCATGGCTCTGAGGGCCACCACCATCACTGCAATGAGAAACATTTGCCCTCCTCTGCATTCTGAGAAGCATGGAGAGAAGTGGCTTTGGAAAGTACTTGTTATGATGATTTAAGAAAACACAGAAGGATAAAGGGAGTTGCGTGGGAGGTGTCTGGAAACAGGCAAGCAGAGCTGACCTTCCCACCCAGACTTGCTGTGTACCATGAACTCACTACCCAAACAGGCCCTGCTGTGCAAGGGGGGCGGCATCTCCTGTACTCAGCAGGGACTCATGAGTTTCTCACCATGGGGGACATCCTCACTCATCTCCTTTGGTTTCAAGGGCAAGCATCCTCCCTGTGCTCTGGGTAACCACCCCTGCCCACCTACTGAGCTACAGAGAAGTCCCCTACACCAACAGCATCCTAGGCAGTGTTTTTTGGGAGCTTGATATAAGTTTCCAGCTCTGTAAAAGGCCATGTAGCCTCCAGCACTCCTCAGCCATATACTCAGGGGTAAATAGAAATAACCAACTCCAAATACTACTGCTAGACTATGTGGGATTCCTGCCCCTCCTCTCTACTTGACCAGGTATGCATCCACATTTTTGTACCACAGATAGGGAGCAGGGCAGAGGGCAGGCTGAGACAGACAATACGTGTATCAGCTGCAGTGTGGAAGTTTTGTAGATCTTGCACCACAGTGATGCTCTGATAGGTGACCCTTTCCTCCTGTTGATAATTTGGTTGGTCAGACCTGGGAAAGGAAGAATAGGAAGGGAGGAGCAGACTCCACAGCAGGCTGGAGGACTTGGTTCCTGAGGGAAAATGGCATTGCAGCACCCACAAGGCAAAACTCAGGTGTCAGTCCCAGCCTGCTGAAACTATCGGGAAGATATCCTAGGGCAAGGTTTTCTGCTGCGGCCAAAAGACAACTTACTGCTTTGTGGATGGCAGTCAACTCGTGCCTCCTGGAGCTGGAGGTGTTCCTCCTCACCTCCTCGTACACAAAATCATACACATCCATCATGCTGTCTTCTACCTGCAATGAAAGCAGAGATCTGTACATGCAAAACACTGATCACAGTCATCTCTGGAGGGAATTATGCTCTTCTTGAATTCCCCCAGAAGCTCTCCCAGGTATAGCAATACAAGCAGTGTAGCTATTAAATGACCCCCACACAGCAGCAGGAGCTGGTGTATGACCCACTATGCACCAAGTGAGCTAGGACACGGTAAGTCCCATGAGAGAGTCGGTGGCACTGCAGGTGTATGACCTTCTGCCATGCATGGACCCTTCAGCATCATGCTGGGGCCTCACTAGCTGTTTGATGGAGCTTTTGGCTAGTTTTGGATTTAGTGTCAGAGAAGAACTCAGGTACCTGTGACCAGTGTTCCTCTGAGTTCCTCTGCCAGGCAAGGATGATGCCATCTCCCTGTCCTGATGTGGGTACTGTGAGGACAGGCACACAAAACCATGAGATGCTAAAATACAAAGGCGAGAGGACCTCAGAGGGCTGGTGTTATCCCAGTGACAGACCAGTTTTTCCGAACAGAGCCAAAAAAATAACAGGAGTGATTCAGTGGTGAGTCAGACCCTAAATATTTACCAAACGTGTAAGAACTTGCAGCTTGACAGATCCCAGCCAACTCCTGCTCGGGTGTCAAAGGAAAAAAAATATGACAATTGCTTTCACTGCCTGCAGTCAAAACCTTTATTTCTTCCTTTCCTTTTCCCTTGCTTCTTCAGGAACACTGAGCTGAGTGGGTCTACAGGCAGTGTTTGGCTTTCAGGAGGGAAAATCAATGGGTGAAACAGGCATAGCAGGTGGCTGCATGGGGAAGGATGGGCACTCCAGGAACAGAGCCACCCCTCAGTAAGGCTTTGCACCTCAGACTTCTGAGCCAAGGAAAATATCCTCTGTAGAAAAATGTGGGACACTGAGCTGTTCCACACACGTAAGGAGGGAAGATCCTAATTTTGTTCCCTCTGTGTATCAGAGTGCATCAAGTAGGATGGGTGCAGCAGTAAGACAAGATCTCTAGCAGACTTATGCATCAACCTTCCCCCGAGAAAACCTTAAAACCCAATACAAAAGAAAACAACCAAGCTTTTCTAACTTCTTGTGGCCATGAAATCACTTTCCAGCAGCTGCAATTAGATAAATGGATTCAATAAAAAGAATGTCCATTTCCACTGAAGAATTGGATTAAGAAAAATGAAAAAAGAATAATCTTTTGACCTTCTCTTGTGGAGGAAGGAAGAACAAAGCAGCTGGCTTCTTAACCCAAGAGATTATTACCTTTTGAATATCACAACTCCAGTCTGAGATTCAGGAATAAAAACTATTTTGTGCTGTGATAACATACATATGGGTTTTGGCAAAGTAACAGTGCTGCTTGTGCAATTTCTGCCTTTTAATATTTATCATTAGACTCAGGATGCTGAGCTTTCCTCCAAAAGACCTAGATTTGGATGACTTAAAAGAAAAAAAAAAGTTAAAAAAGGGTTCAAGCAAATTAGTTTCCAGGTTCAAGCAAGAGTTCAGGGGTTAAAAGCTATCCAGAAGTTTAACTGCTTCTAAAGGTCTCTTGAAGTCTGGGACAGGAAAAGTTTGGACAGATAGTTTTAAGTCTTCTGCCTTGGCTGGGCACGTTCCCCAAAACCTCATGAAAAATGTCAAAAAAAGTTGCGTTCGCTACAGTGAGCTTTGAGCTGGGTCTTGCTGCTGACTTTACAATTATATTCAACTTAAAACAAGGTAAGATGAGACTTTGTCCAGTGATGTTTCAACTACAAAGACCATCGCAGGCTCCCTGTAGGAGTAGGCTCTGACAATGCCACCAGAACAAATTCACTGTGCAGGAAATTCAATGTTCATTATACTTTGTGCTGATAATAAACCTCAGAGACCAACTGAGGCTGATGTCCTCCTCAGCAGCCCCTCTGGTGGTCACGCTGCACTGAGTAACCTGTGAGGAGGGCAGGAGTTCTGCCCAGATGCTGACAGCTGCTGGCTGCTGCCTGTGGCAGCTGCCAAACTGGTGAGCTCCTGCCAGCTTCATGAAACCCTGAGAGGATCAATTTGGTCAGGAGAGGTGCTGCCTGATATAGTGGTGCACGTTTGCACCTTCCTTATTATTTCAGGTACCATACAGTGATGTCAAACGTTGAGACTGAGACTGTTTGAAGGATGAGAGTGGATAGGAAAGAACTGAAGGAACAAAATGCCCATAATAAAATCATGGCAGAAAATTAATTCAATTGTTGGAAACAATAATGGAAGAAACCACAAGCAGTGTCAACATTTCACAGCCCGTTCAACTACTGTGATGGTGATGATGATGGTAATCTCCAAGTACATAATGACTGCTAAAGACTTCAATTGCACCATTTCTGAGCTCACTTGTGAACTGACTTCTCAGTTATCTACTTTTTTTTTTTATTTTCATTTTGTCAAGGAGCCTCCAAAACTTGAAACACAAGGGATTAAATGAAAAATATATAATAGCAATAACTTCCTCTTAGAATGTGTGTCTGGGCAAGCCTAAGAGTACAATTTGCTGATTAGTCATTCTCAGCATTTTTATCTAGCAATTATATCTAGCATTTATATCCAGAGATTATCTGAATTTGCTATTCAGATCCTAGTAAGGAAATATCAAATTATAAAACCATTTTTTAAAGAGCAAATTGCTTGCAGCTCCTCCACATCATCTTTTTGATTTTTGCTAGGATCATTTGATTTTGGAGGGAAAAACTGCTGTTTTCATACAACGCAATGGTTTGTTTTCTTGTGTAAATATTTCAGAGGTAGGTATATAGTACTAAATCTCAGTATTCATCATTGGCTGCTTCCTTCTCTGCAGAAAACAGCATAGAGAGGTCTGGTTTAATAAGAGAAGACTTACAAGTTCAAAGCATTGCATTGTGTTGCCTAGGATGGGGTTATGTTTATACTCAGAGCCATAGCCAAGGTCTGAAACACTGGTAGTGCATGGCAGCATCTATCCAGCCCAAAATGTTGTGCTAACTCAAGCATGCCTGATGATGTAAAAAATAAAACCTGAAAGCGTAAGACAGTCACCAGGTGGTTTCATGACCTATCCTTATTTCCAACATTGATTCATCCAGCAGATGCCAGTTCATCCCTATATTTTCCTTTGATCCAGGACCCAACACAGTGAAGATCTAGACTGCAGCACTGCTTTGTATCCTCAACTGCCGTCCTCAACAGATTCCACTGCACACTCCACTGATGGGCAACTTTGAGTCCATTGCCTCAAGATAATTTTCTTTTTCTGTATCTTACACCAGGTGTTGGACAAAAAAAGAATTGTAAAAATAATCAGGATGCTTTTTCTCATGGTTAAGCAACAGGATGCCTTTTAAGTTCGAGTGCTTACTCTGATACTGTTAATAACATGCTTTAAGACAAACAGCTGTGCCCCATCCCTTAAACACAACTTAGCATGTAATGGACCAATACAGCCGGAGAAGAGAAAGTCCATTTAGGCTTCCTTTTGAAAGGTCTTACACTTGTCTCACACATAAGTATCATTATGGTCAAGCGGATTTTCCTGTTCCTAGTGACATGCTGTGACCCACTGCTGGAAGAGTTCTGCTGGACAAGCTCTCCCTTGGAAGGAGACTGCACCTGCAACACTGAAACGCCAAGAACTGAAGATAAAGCATCAGCTGGGCTTAAGAAAAATCTCCAGGTTAAGTGATATGGAGGTCACACCTCACAGTAATTCTTTTCCTGGAAGAAGCTGTGTGAATGTTCCAGCTCTAAATTAGTTAAATAATCGCTGCCTCCCATTTATGTCTGCATTCCTTAATGAAATATTCATTTAGGGATGATATTGATGGCTTGCTGGATACAACAAATGGAAAATCACCACTGAGATTGATGCAGCTGACTCCAACTGACTCAATAAGTAGCATTTTTCACTTAAAGTAAAAGAAAAAAGGAATTTTGATATTGTTTATCATCCTTTAAATCCTTTATCCCCCATGAAGCAGAATTTATGGCTGCAGGAAGACATGTGCTCTAAGCCATTAATGTTCTTGCCCTTGTCTGTTTAAAACTAAAGCAAATTTCAGTCTTACCTCCTTTAAGAGGAAAACTGACATTTTTGACTTAGGTTATTTATCAAGGATAATTTTTACCTATAATTGGATTTGGAACAGAAACATGAGACAAGGTCCACCTTCAGTTCTCAATGCCTTTGCAAGCCAAAGGTGCTAATGAATCCCCATCCTGCTGCCAGTGAATACCCATGCCTAGGTAACCTGAGAGTGTTGCTTTGATGGAAACTAATGCAGACTTGTACCAAGAACAATGACCTGAATCTCAGTGAACCATCTTTGCAATTGCTGTTGGCCAAAAATCCCTCTACAAAGCAGAAGCTCGAGGAGAATATAGTGAAAGGAGATCTCAGGATTGTCTCAAAGATAAGCCCACCTTCCTCCCTTCTGATAAACAGGAACACTCCTGACATGGCTGAGAAGGAAGACAGCTCAAGAACAATAATAGCGAAAGGAGCTGTCAGAATTATCTCAAAGACAAGCCCACCTTCCTCCCCTCTGATAAACAGGAACACTCATGATGTAGCAGAGGAGGAAGACAAGCACAGGAAGAAGGAGGAGGATCCTCTGCTCCTGTGGGTCTTTGTGCTTTTGAGGTATCAAACCAATCACACGCAGTGCAGCCTCAGAAGAATCTGCAACCTCAGCACTTCATGTTCTTTCAGCACCACCAACAAGGATGTACTCACTGGCATCACTCAGAAGTGTCCCTTTAGAGTGGCTGTCACAGACTCCTCCACTTAGCTATGAACTGCAAGTTAGTCAGTTAAGATGTGAAACTGAAATAAAGTGGTTAACTCACTCAAAATTCTTCCTTGTTCCAGTAAGAAAAACACTTCTGCATTTTGTTGTCTCTGCCTTTCCTTTCCTCCCTGGTGTGCAGAACTGCACGTGTTCACAGCGTGTCAGAAACAGGGGGGAGGCAGATGCAACAGCTTGGGTTTGGGCAAAGCAATGCTGCAACTTCAATGAAACAGAGGAGAGAAAGCCAGGCTGGGTTCTTTAGCCAGATTACAGAGCAACTCCCATCACATGGATCGAGCACATGGTAAGACGAGCTCCCCCATCCATGCTCAGCCAAGCCCTCATTGCCTGTCTACACACAGTCATTACAGCTTGCTGCAAGTTTTTATTTCCTTTATCGCTTATTAGCTCCCCTCCTCTCCAGCCTTCTTCCAGCCAGTCATTCCCAGATGCAGAAATCCAGCCAGCACTGCAAACCAGAGGAGCCTTTGAGGGCCCCTATATCTGTATATAGATACAGATTTTATATCTATCTATACACATATGGGGGGGGGGGGAAGACATATGCACTCCCACCCACCTTCTCGTATGGCCAGAGGATCAGGCAAACCCTGACCATCCTTTGGACAATCATTGAGGAAATACACAGAAGAAGAGAGACCAAAAACCATTGTGGAACAAAAAACTCAGGAAAATCAAAGCCTTACAAAGCTACTTCTCTCCAGTCCCAGTGCTTCCATCAGGTCCTTGCACAAAACACTTAAAACATGCGAAAGTGCTGAGCTGTTACCCTGCTCACCTCCTCCTCATTTCCTATATCCACCTCCCAAAAAGAACAGGAAAAATCTAACCGTATGAGTGCTATACACCCCTTTTGGCCAGTGGGCAGGAGGACATCAGAGCCTCATGCTCAACTAAGCCATAAACTGCCAAGGCCACCTCTGTGCTACTCTGGATGCAGCCAGGAGCATTGCTCTGTGCCTGTGGCAGAGCACCAGATGCTGTATAGGAAGCACAGAAAACCTGGATGGGCAGCTAATCAACATCAACACATTTTTTTCCCCTAAATCCTTCAGATCTGGGCCTGCACTCCTTGTGCGTGTCACCAGCCTCAGTGTATCAAAATCTCCTTGGTTTTTTTAATTAGGTTTTTAGGTTGTATCAGCAACAGAGCCAGCTCCAGGGCAGCCCTGTTAGCCCTCTGAGCTGGTGGTGCCTGTCCTGCTGCAGTGAGCATCCCACAGGTGCATGAAGGTGGGATGGCAACTATCCAAGCAGCCTCAGGTACCATGGCTGGTGCTGCTGTGGGCGGGAGCTCCAGCTAACAAAAGCGGCAGAAATGGGGCCGTGTGGGTTCAGCGTCAGGGCAGCAATAAATTACAGAACCCATGAGTGCAAATGCTTGTGTGGAGGCTCAGACAAAGGAGAACAGCGTCTCGCTGGGGGGAGTGGGCCATTACTGTGTGATGAGAACATAAACACTGGGAAAGAGTCAAAATATTTTAAAACGTTAAGGAAGAGGGAGGGGTTTCCCTCCTCTTTTGTTTTTCCCATGGAGTTCAGAGAATGGGAAAAGCTTGGTCCTTACCTTAAAGTGATTGTGCCTGGCAGATAAACAGCAAGAGCAAGGAGCACATCAGATTATTCACAGTGTTCTCACAGCCAAACTGCTAATTTTTGTAAGTGCTCTTGAAAGACCCCTGTGAGCGGCTACAATCCTGATCCAGCCCCACTGAACCAAAAACCAAAAGGAAACTATCTGTATGCTTCAGTTCTGGTTTCAGAAAGCACATGAACACAACTTCAGCTTGTGTTTAAGTCTCATTAAAATCTCTAGGACTTCAGCCTGCATTTAATTACTGTCCACAGATGAGACAGACCAGACCCTGCAAGACTTCACCCCAACATACACCAGAGGCAGCGATGATAGGCACAAACACACCCTGGAAAACCTGCAGACTTGGTTTGCTGCTAGAAGGACCTCTACAGCCCCACTTAAGAAATTAACTGGGAAGTTCTCGGTCATTCCTTGCATACCTGCAGAAATAAGAAATGCATGTGCTGATTTTTTGCATGAAAAGAGAGTATTTGCCTCTTGGAGACCCAGGCAAATGCTGTGTATGGCTTTGCAAAAGTACTGGCTGGGACAGAGACAGAAAAACCAGCGCTGGTCCCACATGCAGGAAAGGGACAAGGGAAGCTGCTCTGTTCAAGAGCGAGCCCCAGGTGTGGCAGTGTTTGTTATTTAACAGCTGCAACTTAATTCCAGCTGCACATCCCGGGGCCTGTTAGAAAATCACCATCCTAAGAGGTACCACCTTGCTTTCTAACAAAGCATAGAAGACTCTGTTTCCACTTCCCAGACCCAGGAGGGGAGAGCAAACAGGTTCCTTTGGAGGAAGCAGAGCAACACTGCAGGAGAATAAGGATGGATATGGATGGCTTATGTTCCCTGCCCATAAAAAGCTAAATCCTTACATTTATTCTCTGAGTACAAGCAGTGCAACACAGAGGGGCTAATGTCTTCCCACTCACATGGAGCCAAAAGCCACAGGCTTTTGAAATCACCCAGAAACATGAGAAACCACTTGATAACTAAGAGATCACCATATCATCACAGTCAGTGAAAATCCAAGCAACCTCTTCATTCAAGGGACATGGGGAATCAGGCCCTCTGCCAGGAATATGGGCAACTAATTGCACCAGGTTCAAAATTTCCCCTGAGTTGAGAAGTCATAATTTAATCAGTTTTACGCTTTTACCTGTGAACAAACCTCTGTAATTAAAACACTCATTCTTGTTGCAAAACTTCTTGCATGTTACAGTGACTTTACTGTCACCAACCAACCCTGTCATCCTGTCTGGTTTACAGGCTGGCACCACAAAGCTGCTAGAACCGCAAGGCTGCTGGAAGGATGGTTCAGCTGCTGCAGGGAACAGGAACAGCAGAAGATGACATGGCATAAAAACTCCTCTGGCCTCTTTCACAGTGGGGCCCAGAACAAAACCCCAAACCTCAGGTTCAACAAGGCAATGTGCTGGGTCCTGCACTTTGGTCAAGTGAGGTCAACAACCACATGAAGCACTATAGGCTTGGGGAATAGTGGTTGGAAGGAACCCCAGGGGAAAAAAGACCAGGGGGTGCTGGTTGAGAGCTGAACATGAGCGAGCAGTGTGCCCATGTGGACAAGAAGGCAAATGGCATCCTGCCCTGTATCAAAAATAGTGTGGCCACTGGAACAAGGGAAGTGATTGCCTCTTTGTACATGGCATTGGTGAGGCCACGCCTCGAGTCCTCGAGTCCTGTATCCAGTTCTGGGCCCCTCACTACAAGAAAGACATTGAGGTGCTGGAGCGAATCCAGAGAAGGGCAAAGAAGCTGGTGAAGGGTCTGGAGAGTAAGTCCAGTGAGGAGCAGCTGAGGGAGCTGGGATTGTTTAGCCTGCAGAAAAGGAGGCTCAGAGGCAACCTTATCACTCTCTACAACTACCTGAAAGGAGGTTGTAGCCAGGTGGGGATCATCGGTCTCTTCTTGTTACGACCCGCCCCAGGAAAAGAGAGGGGGGGGGGTAACTCAGGTTTTATCAAAAATTCCTTTGGGGTGGATTAAAGCGAAGCGACACTAAATAATCGGTGTATGAAAATATATAAGATTTATTTCAACAGTTTTGTATCAACAGATAGGTTAACATTTTTGGGTGCTGTCATAATCAATAGGTAAACTAACACCTTTGGGTGCTGTCATAACCTTTCTGGGGAGGAGAAAAATGCATAGGGGAGAGAAAGGCAGGATAAGAGCCAGGGAGAGTAAGGGAAAGAAAAGCTGAGAGTAGACAGATGTCCATAGTCACCGCCCACGGGGTCCAGCGATGCTTGAGAGTGATGGTCTTGATTCGCAGGCGGTGGGGGAGAAGAACTCCCAAATTCCAAAAATCACCAGTCAGTTTATATGCTCTGGCGCCTCCCTGGCATAAGGGGTTGTTCTTCCCTTTTTTTGGGCTTAGTCCTCCAGAGGCACATTGTCTTTTCAGTTGTTGTTTTCAGGGCAGTGTGACTAATCGCCCAGCAGAGGTGTCAATAGGCAAAGGCCTGCAAGGTCGACTCTTCATGGGCTATCAGAGGTAACTAGTTGCCCAGCAGGTGTGTCAAAAGCCTGAGAATGCATAAATCATCAACTATCTCAGTCTCTGACACTTCTCTCAGGCAACTAGTGACAGGACAAGAGGACATAGTCTCAAGCTGTTCCAGGGAAGGTTCAGGCTAGACGTGAGGAAGAATTTCTTCATTGAAAGGGTGGCCAGGCATTTGAACAGGCTGCCCAGGAAGGTGGTGGAGTCACTGTCCCTGAAGGTGTTCAAGAAATGACTGGACGTGGCACTTGGAGCCTCTAGTTGATTGGTCAAAGGTTGGACTCAATGATCTTGGAGGCCTTTTCAAACCTTAATGATTCTGTGATTCTATTTTTGTGTTGGTTAGTAAGTCTTCTATATGGCAGCTACAGGTACATCTTTGCTCCAGCCTCTGCAGACATGTTTGCAAAGCAGCAGTTAATGGGCGAGGAGAAAAGCGAAGCTGGGGAGGAGGAAGCAGCAGCCCTCCCCACCAGCTGTGCCAGATGTGGCATGTCTCTCCTATGTCCCTCTCTGCATCCTAGGTCCTAGCTGCTTTCAGCCACACTGTGAATGACTGAGAGACCTCACTTAGACAGCGGTTTGTGGGAAAGGAACTGCCATAAAAATAACTTTGGAAAACAAGACTCAGCTCTTCAGCTTCAGGAACCAGGACTTCCTAATGTGGCTGAAAACCATCTGAAAACCTCATAATTTCTGTGGTTACCACAGCTGTTCTGTCAAAGACACTTGCATAGAGGTCATTCTCTCTGCCCTCCCATGTACATTGATCTCTAGTTTGCTTTGATTGCACCATCACTGTCCTTCATCAGGCAGGTTTGCAACACTTTCCTGGCTAGATCTCCTACTGAGAGGAAGAACAATTGCAATGCAGCCTTTTAGGATAAAGCATGACAAACCTCAGGTTCATGACTACTGCATGCCTGGCATACATTATTTCAAGAATAAGGGCTATAGTGACATCGAGTCTATCTGAACACAGATAACTTGAAATTAAAACATTTGGCATCTGTATGAAAGAATATGTTCAGAAGCTACAGAAGGTCGCAAAAGCAGAAAAGAATGGGAAATTAAAAGACTTACATTTTGTTTACAGTGCCAGGTCTGAGAATATCAAATATTTACAAATAACTTTTCCTTTTTCCCTGTCCAGCTTCTCTGTAAGTACTGTAAACAGGGCTCTGAAAGAGCCACACAGGCAGAAAGGGCATCTCACTTTCATCATGTTCAAGCAATGTTTCTATCTATTTTCTCTGGATAATAACCATCAAAATTATTTTTCAATATTGGGATTTTATGTTTCAGATGATTTTCTATAAGAGGGGTCTGCTTTACAAAGAAAATGTAGATTTTCTTTTTTCCTCTCTTTTTTTTTCGATCAAAAGGAGTAAACCACTGAAGCATATGCCATGGATTGTAGGGGAGACCTCCCATCCCCCAGCTTGCAAGGGGAAAGGAGGGCTCTTCTTTCAGTGCTGCCTGTGTTTGTCACCTTGCCCGTGGGGAAGAAGAGGATGGGATCTACCACCAACAGCTCCCAGCTGGCATTTCCAAACTGAACAGGCTAATTTTCTGTCTGGCTTTTCACTGGAAAGTCAATGTATTTTGCATGGAAAAAAATCAAATTTTTGTTTTAGATATGAATGGGGGGCAGTAACCCCCTGGTGCTCTCAGGGTCAGTGATTCAGGCACATGTAATGGGCATATTCATCCATATTTAGTTTTACATCCCCCAATTCTGTTCCTTACTTGATAGCTGTCTACATCCCATCAGTCTTACAAGACACCCACCAGCTTGATTGAGTTTGATTTTTTCCCCCCAGATTACCACAATTAACTATTTCTGAGAGCACTGACATGCAGTAGGCAGCAGAGGACACCTGCTTTAATTTGGTTCTTTATTTTGAGAAAGTCAGACAAATAAACAGCTCTATAATGACACTTCAGGAGTTTCCCCCAGCTTCATTCAATTTTCTGTACCACTGCACTACCTGTCTTTCTGTCCTGGAGGGACAGACACATCTGCATATCCCTCTGTCACCTGCATTTCTCTCTCTAGTGAGACGGGTTACTTTGCAATCGAAACTAAATTTCCATATGTTTTGCAAGTGACACTTCTAATTACCTCTTCCCTCATTTATATTCCCTGCTTCTCTTTACATTTTAGGAAGCAGAGAAACCCAAGACGGTCTCTAACAGTATTTTATTTTTTCTGTTGTCAGAAACACTGCTGGTTTTCTTTAGCCAGAAAGTAAACCTTTTACAAAAACCCTTCATTTTGCCTAGTGGAAGCTGCTTTGCTGTTTTGCTTACAGAAACCCAACCAATTACTAAAGCTAACCATAACCATGGGTGCATTTGTGGGCAGGGCACTCAGAGCAAAGAAACCCCTAAAAATAATTTGAAGTAAAAACAGATGTAGTGATTAAAAGATATACGAAGTAATTCTCCTTTAAATATTTTGAGCAAAATATTTTTTGAATGGCACATCCCTGTATTAACCCAGTATACAGCTTTTTCTTCCAGACTTTTTATGCCCTACTCTCCCTATTTGGATTAAAGTATAACTAAATAGTCTATTTGGATAACAAAATTTCACAAGACCAACCAGACACAGTTTCTGGTGCCATTTCTCCTTTACTGGCACAGCTTTTGCATTAATCTATCATTTACCTTCTGCAGAAGAAGGAAGAAAGTGTGCTCGAGGCGTCCCTTCCATGTTGGTCATGAAAACAAAATTATTTCCATATTAAATTGTTAGTTTGAATGTAATAAATTTTGATAGTTTTGCCTGAAATAATGAGAAAAAAACCACAGAGGCTTTTTCACGGGTGTCTCAGCTCTGATTGAACCTGCTTCAGCCAGTTAAGCACACAGATAAAAGATGCTGTTGTGCCATCAGCACTCACCCTAATGTTTCCAAAGCAGTTGGACAAATTCACAGAGGAAAAATCCACTGAGAACATTAAAGGCAGAGGCACCAGCAGGTGCCACTAGCAGGCACCTGAGCCACAAGCTGTTGTCATCTGAAAAAGCACTGCTTTGTGCTTGCTGGGTTTTCATGCTGCTACCTTGGCCAACAGTAGGTTGGCCAACAACCTACCTCAGCCAACAACTTTAGTCTGACCCAACACAGCCATCTGCACATTTCGAAGGATTTTCAACTCCTGGGGCCACTGGTCAGCTCTGGACAAACTTTCTAGAGAACCAGGACCTTATCCCTCACCTTAACCTTGACTTCTGCTTTCAGAACAACTGGATTTTAATTTATGCACAGCACAGTGAACCGTTATGGGACAGGGCTCCTTGTCCTCAGGAAAATCAATCACAGCAGTCCTAGTATGGATTGAGTCTCCAGGATATTGAAGGAGTTGTGCTCCTCCATCACAGAAGGAAGGCTCACAGCCAGCTTTCTGATACACTGGTCTTTGATCACAGTATCTGTAATCCTAAAAAGATGAGCTGGCAGCATCAATCCCTAATCCACTGGGATGATGTTTCACATCACTCACATCCTCACTGGGCCTGGGACATTGCAGGTTATGGCATGGGACTGGGACTGGAAAGGAGAAAAATGGAGACAGGGACTGACCCACTGCATGAAACATTGATCAAAGCCCCAAACACTTATCTGAGTTACTGTCAGATAATTTAAGTTCTTGCCTAAAATATCAGTGTTCTGCTTTCAAAAGAAAGATGTCATGATTTTTTTGCACTTCCAAGTCCCTTAAAATTTATATTTTTTGAATGCAGGGATGCAGAAAGAGGAATTCACAAAGACCTAATAGCAACAATCCCTCTGAATGGGAAGAGGAATAAATATGCAAAAAGCAAATTATATCAGATTAGGAAAAGGTTAAAAAAAGTATGAAGTTCTTTAGGCTACTAAATACTAAGGTCAATTTCTGCTTTCCCCAGCAGCCAAATACCCTGGCCTCAGGGGCATCCCAGCCCCAGGTTATGGTTACCCACTGTGATGCACTTTAGCAACTCTGCATACCTCGACTCAACTTCCCCAGCACCTTGCATCTCCCACACCATCCATCTACCACAGCACCAGCAAGCTCTGGGTTAACAATTCAAATCCTAACTTTCTTCCAAATTCAATCTCCTCCAACCTTCTCTTTCTGGTTCAGCATGATAGCGACCCAAAACACCATTTTTCACTCTATTGTTTTTCCTGTACCACTGCTGCCAGTTAATAAACACATCTCCTGGATGTTTCTCCTGGCCATTGCCAGACACAACCTGAACAACCACAACCTGCCATTGCCTTTGAATAGAGGCTCCCAACTGACATTTACAGGAATCAGAACCAGCTGGAAATGACTTTTCTGAAGTCAAGCATCTCATTTAAAACAAAACAAAACAAACATCCCTCACAAAAAAATCCAAAACAAAAAACAAACCAAAACAAACCAAAAGCTATTTAAAATGAGACTTGCATTTTGTTTTGCCTTCAGGACAAAGAGCTTGCCACGTGTGAGGGTTTCCATGGCTTCTCCCTTCAGATGATCCCATTGAAGAGGCAGCTCATGAAAGCGGCCCTGTTCTTGTAAAGGACAGATAAGACAGAGCCTGGATCTGATAGACCTCGCCATGGATGGCTTAATTACTACCAGCTGTCCCTTTTATGGGAGAAATAGTTGCTACAAAAAAAATCTCTGATGAGATGCTGGTGGTATTTCCTAAGCAGCCAACCCTTACCTCCGTGCTGTGTGTGTATCTCCAGCAGGCAGCTGGGATCAATCCGCAGAAGGCCAGAGCAAAACAGAAAAATCCCTGAGGATAAAGAGGAAAAATACCATCAGCTACAGTATGGGGAGAAAAATATCCATTAGCAAACACCATAAGGACATATTTAATATGCTTGTTTGAGCAAGTTTCATTAAAGTTTAAACATCACCTTCTTTTAATATCCCTCATAATGCTGGTTACTTAAAAGAAATTAGATGGACAATAATGTGATTCTCCATCAGAAGTCCTCTAATTACACCATGGTAACTTGAAGAGGTTGACCAAAAATGCAGGCAGCTTCCTGTGGAGCAGTTAATCTATTCTGCCCAAGTTCCCCTTGGAAAAAGAAAAAGGGGGGATAAAAACATTGTATTTTCAGTATGCTCCTGTTCTGCAGGAAGACTGTGCCTCAGAATAGCATCTCCTTACTCGTGGAATTCAATCCCCTGCATTTAAAACTTGGCTATTGGCTTCAAAGAGGGGAAACCCCACAAAAATAGTCCATAAAGAAGTGAGTAACCAGCATAGAGAGCAACCTGCTCTGGAAGAGGAGCTGGACTTTACTCAGTGAGCAAGGTGGCAGCTGCATGGTCAAGCCTCCTTCTTTAAATCAGCACCACCCTAGTTAGACAACAGGATGACAGAAATATAATCAAGGCCAGCAACTGACCCTGACGTGTCTAAACAAAAATGGCAACAATGCAGGAGGTGACTTGACTTTTGCCTTCTTCCCTAGGCTTGCAGAGCTGGAAGTTACATGCTTTGTCTCTTTATTTGAATAAATATGGACAAAAAAGAATCCAAACCCTAATGTAAACAGCACTTGCCTGCTGTGACAGCTGGACCAAAGGATCTTGTTCACATAAAAAAAAAATAAAAAAGGGAAGGAAAAAAGTGCCTGTGAAGCATTTGAAGGCTAAATGGGCTCATCAAATATGAATCCACAGCTTAGTCTTGGAACGACAAAAGATAGTGAATAAGTACCAGTGGAAAATTAATGCCCTTACAAGTTTTTCTGTGAAATTGTGCCTCTTCCAACACAACAGTATGCAGGAGGGGAAAATTACCCAGCTCACTGCACCTTATTTTGTTTGTAATTTTTTTCTATGACTGTTTTCATTGTATGATATAGCTGAATTAACTTGAAAAAGATTACATCTTACATGAAGTTTTACCAAATTCAAGTTTAAGGAGAGGAAGAAAAGCATTGCTTCTACCAATTCTGCTTCACTAATAAAAATTTGCTCAGAAAAAAAAAATCCAAACTCATGCATATGCAGCAGGAAAAGAAAATGTGTTACTTCAAATCCTGGACATGAAAGTGAACATGCCAATAAACTGCCTTTTGCTGGTTCTTGTCCATCTGCTGTGTTCCTCTGCCCTGTCCAGTGGCTTTGCTCCTGGAACAAGACTGCCATTGGCATTTCACCACTTTTTGGGGGCCACCTTGTTTCAGGCTCTACATCAGGCACTGGTAAAAACCGTGTTACAGCTCTTACGAAAAATCTTAAATTATGTATGTCCAGTCACTCCTTTCTTTTATTATTTTGGCAGCTGCCTGGACATATAGCTGATGAGATCACTCGTTGCCTTGCTAGGAACTGAAATGAGATTACAGAAGACCCTAAAGGAAATAGGAGGAAAAGTTTGATCAAATGCTGACATGACAAGGGGCATACAAGTAGTGAGGATGTGGAAGAGCTCACAGGGCAAGATGTCACAGAGTGGGGGGTTCAACCCCTGCAAGTACAGCACAAACTGGAGGGAGGAGGTGAGGTTACACAGGCATTTCAGGTTGCTCCTCACTAGGACCCTGCATTTTGCACTTCCTTCAACAACTCCCCCACCAGAGTAACAAAGTCATCGTTTTAACCAAAATCGTTTTAACCAAAAAAAGTTCAAAAACAAGAAAATAATTTAAAAAAATTAAGTCAGGTTAAAAAAAATCAACATTGATAGCAATGTAAGCGCTCTTCTGCACATTGTTCCATTGAGGTTATAATTGAGAGGACCCACCATGTACCCGGTGAGTGCAAACAACAGCGTGCCAGTGACACCACCCAAATTTCTTCCCCCGTGCTCTCCCTTCCTCCCCCCCAGCTCCAGCACTTACAACATATCTCTGGGGCCGGAACCTCCATCAGATTAAAATCCTCCTTCTCATCCTCCCTTCCTCAGCTCCACCCCACACTTCAGTCCTTCACGTTCAGCGTCAGCTCTCCCTTTATTTCTGTCTAGTTTCTCTGGGAGTACCAAGACGTGGCCCCTTGGGAAGCTCCCCCTCCATCCAGCCGGTGCACAGCAATTACATGGCTCCAAGAACATCTTATAAATGAATTATAGCCTGCTTTTTCCCTTCCCAGCCAAAAGGCTTTTGGAAGAACAACTTTCTAATTACATTAGAAGACATTTGGAGGAACAAAGAAAAAGGCAACGTGCAGTTTGCATACTAAATGTGGAAGGGTCGAAGCTGGTTCACCATCTCCCAGACCCTTGGAGCTCCTTGGAGACAGCCACAGGCTGCTGCCTGCTCCCTTTGCGGAAGGCAGTCACATCAGCCCCGTGGAGGGCTGTCACCAGCCAGACATCCATTACTCTTTTATGAATGACCTTGTTTCCATCCTTGCTGCAAGGAACAATTTATCTTTGACAGACTTGGCAGAATCCACTGAAACAGCATCCTGTCAGTTGGCTGGTGTTTCTTTTAATTCACCTTTCTGGTGCTTCCCCTTTGGCTAAGGGGATCTGCTTCGGATGAGGGAGGGATCCTTTAGCTCAGACTGGGTTCAGTAGCTCTGCCAAACTCCCACACTCTCAGGGAAGGAGCTGACCTCTGCCCTGCTCATCTCTAGCTGCTTTTTGGCACTGCTGTGGTCATTGCAAGGGCCAGTTCCCTGCCAGACTGCACAGGCCAGGGGCAGGAAAAGGGGAGCTAATTTCAGATTGCATCCATCAGGTTTTGTCCCTCCCTCCCTGACCCAGTTCGTCTGAAAGCATACAGTGCTTCTGCCTTTCGACATAGCAAACAGGAGTCAGTGATCTCAGCCCGAAAGAGGAATCTGTCCTCAGCACCAGCTGAGCATGCAGATGTCTCATTCAGGAGTGTTGCACCATGAGGGAGAGCACAGGAGGCAGATGAACTGCGAAAGGAAGATGGTGAAGTGCACTGCAGTGATATTAAGGACCCTCTACACACTTGCCTACAATGATACACCTGGGTACAGTAAAGCAAACAGCCTGTGCTGTGTGCTGACCCCACTGGCACATCACCTGATGAAAAACTGGGTTATACCGGGCATTCACTGAGGCTTTTTACCACAGAAATTTTCAGATGGAACAGCTGCTCCATCCTGAATACAAATTTTCCTCTAAACAAGTGGAGCTTTAGGCTGTAAAGCTCAGATGTAAGAATTTCAGCTGGGATGTTATGGTTTGCATGTTGCTCCCTGCTTCTTTTTCCTTTTCCTTTCTCTGCCTGACCAGGTAACAACACATGAGTCCTTAAACCTCACCGATGCCAAAGTGTTTCCTTTGTACAAGCAGTACTAGGAAAAATTCCTTCCTTTTCCTCCCCTTCAATAGCGACATGGCCTCCAGGGGCTGTGAGAGCTGCAGGAAATTTACATTCAGGACTGACTGCATGATGGACCACCAGAAAGCAGAGTTTGCCTGAGCTGGAGGACAGTCAATAAACTTGTTGCCATTCTCCCTGTTTAAGAGGAGCTTCAGGGATAATATTTCTGGATTTTAGAACATAATTTTTTATCCTTTATTTCTCAGCTACTTTCTCAGAACCAGCTTCCTTGCAAGCATCAGTGGATGCCCAGTAGCATCTGTCTGGTCTGGTGGTGCTGCTAACGCAGCTACAAGACAATCTCCTGAGATATGTGTGCTTAAACCAGTTTGACCCGTTCTAGTTTCTAACCACTGCGCACCACTGTGTATTAGAACACCACCAGTAATGTCTGCAAAGACCTGAGACCACTCCTCTGTAAACACACAGACCTCCAGATAGCCAGGCAGCACGAGCATTTATAATTCAAATTGACAAAAAAAAGTGCTCCTTTAAGCCCATCTGCATCCTGGTTAGCTTTTCCCCTGGGTGGCTGGTTTACCAAGTGGTATTGTGGTGGATTAGCCACATTGATGCAGATATCCCCTGAGTGTGGCTTGGTTTCATGTAGAGCCACAGATGTCAGGCCAAATAGTCTGGTGTCTTCCCTCTTTGATTAGAGCAAATTAAATGGTCTTCTAAATAAGACACACTCTTTGCAGGGAGGAAAAGTCCTTTAAAATCAATAATGGGGGAAGGTGAAAGATCATCTCTATTGCAGAAAGAGGAAAAAAGCAGCAAGTAGCAGGGCTGGAAGCCACAGCCCAGCAGGGATCGGCAGGGCTGGACGAGACACTGAAGTTTCGAAGCCCCACAGAGCCGAACCCCACTCCTGCCTGCCACTACACCTCACGGCAGCCGTCAGGGTTGGCTCTCCCTGCCTTTGCTTCTCGAAGGCAGATCAGATGTGCCTTGGGAGGGGGCAGGAACTGGGGGGTAAACAAGCGGCAGGCTGGCCCTTGGTGTAAGATACAGTTAGGAGGGGCGGGGGCGCAGGCGATGCACAGGAACAGGCAAAGTTCCCGTGTGTGATTTGAGATGCTAATGAGCCGCTTGGACGAATTGGAGCAGAGAATACGGTCGCTCGTGGCCAGCTCTTGGGTATTTCCCAGGGTTCCCGTTAATTTCTAAGGGCCGGGGATGTGCCAGTGCCCCACAGGGGTTACGGGGACTGCTCCCGTTCCCGGAGCGTTCCCCAGCATCCCCCGCTGCCGATGGAAGACGGGCGGCTGGCTGGACCGCGGCCCCCTCCAGCGGCGGATGCCGCGGCGTGGAGCGGCCCCTCGCTCGGGTATCGCCCGTCACCTCCTGCCCGGAGGCTGGACACTGCCCCCAACGCTGCCGGAGACGGCGCAAACGGAGCTTAAAGGCAGCCAGGAGGTTCCCTGGTGAGAGCAGCCTGGGATGGTGCCTCGTGGCCACAGCTGCGGGGAAGGCACTCTTTAAATATCGCTTCAGTAAACGGCTATCATTTTAACAGCTTGTTCTACGCAGTGGAACGGCCCAAACTATACCAGAGAGTAAGTCAACAAATAAACATTATGAAGAAGTTTGACTGTATTTTCAGGCAGCCATGACAATCTCCATTAATCTGTACATACCCACCTGTTGGTTTAGATGTGGTAATTGCAGGCACACATTAAATGCACTTCAGCAAAAGAGAAGGGAGTTACACATAATCTGCTAGAGGTATTAATGGGAACTGTGTCACTCAGGCCCCTGTGAGCATCTCTGACAGAGAAAGGAAGATTACATTTTGAGGAAGTGAAAACATTAACTTCAGTAGCTGCTTTGCACTGGATTTTAAGGTGTCAGCTTCTCATTTCTGCCATCAGTATAATTTCCCCCATTTACATAGATTAGATAAATCTCTCTAAAGTTAGTTTATATATGACAGCAATGCAATTATTTTATATTAAGCACAACTTCATGCTCAGCAGCCCAACTGTTAACTCCTCCCCTTCACTTAGCACAGGAAAATATGCAGTGAGCAGTGCTTTTCCACTCATCCCTCCAGCTGAGGCTGGAAGCTGCTCTATGCAGGCTAAGCCCCATGTGCAGGCCATGTTTTTAAATGGAGCTGAGCTCACAATCCAGCTTACTACTGTTGACATGGTCTAGGCCCACACATACACTTCGCTGTGGACGATGGAGAGGAGAAAGGGGGAATTTCAGCTCTTGTGCTACCTCTCCACCCTCTCCTTATAGGCAGAAACTGAGGGTCCAGCCCAAATCCCCCATGCCTGCTGCCATGCTTTGTATGCCTCACACCAGCACCACTGTGGTGGATGTTTGCAGTGCGAGAAGAAGAAGGGAGGCTAATTTTGCTGTCACAAATCAGAGGAACAATGTGGGACTCAAAATTGCTTTGCTAAAGCTTCCCCACATAAACCATGTGTTGACTTGGTGAGAAAAGAAATACCCTGGAATTGTCATCACCGTAATGGCTTTGGCAAATAAGCCCGTTCCCTCTGAAAGCTGCATACACAAAACTTTGGCAAAAGAAACAAGGTGCAGAAGGATGCAATCCTTAGCCTGAAGAGCTCTGCAAGGTCATGCTTTTACAAAAATGTCCCTTTGCAACACAGGGTAGAACAACAGGGCCTCCTTCCCCAGTCATGCATGCTCTCAGGCATAAGGCAAAACAGCCCCCAGCACCACAATTTTATGGCACCAGCCCAAGGTGACGAAGGTCCCCTCCCCTCCAGTCCCTCTGGATACGCACCATGGCGGTGAGGCACTGCGATTCCCGCACCGTGGCGGCAGAGCTCAGCAGGGCTGCCAGGATCAGGGTCATGCTGAGGCAGATCCCAAAGTAGAAAGCTGGAAGGAAGTCAGACATGGGAGCTGTGGTCAGACGCTAAGTGCTAGCAGAGGCTTAGTCTGATGCTTTTACCCAGAGAGGGGCCAAAAAAGTGTATTTTGGGGAGCCAGCCCAAAATGCCCAGGTTGCAGAACTGAAATTTTTTTGGTAATTCATTCAGTACACTCCAGCTGTGTATGCTTGGCTTGTCTGGCAGGGCTGTAAACCTCTGAGCGGTTCCCACAGCTCCAGCAGACTGAAGCACCCTAAAAGGGTGTTGGTCCACCCAACAGACCACAAGCTGCCAATTATTTCAGCACTCTGATAAGGATCCCCCCTAGTGAGGAGTACAGCAGCTGTCCCCCCACCCCTATCAGGACTCTGGGCGCTGCTAATCTGGTGCAACACTTGCCCTCTGGTTTCCTCCTGGCTGAGGCAGGATCACAGCCGGTACCCCAGGGCAGGGCTCAAGGATCACAGCGCTGCAAAGGGCTTTGCTACCCCAGCCATGCAGAGGTAATGCTTGCAAGCAAGGCAAGTGGAAGCATTGCTGGAGAGCGGTGGCTGGGATGGGAGAGCCTGCAAGGCTGCAGTCAGTGCCAATATATAACCCCTAGGTGTGTAGGAACAGGGGAGGACTGTACCTTAGCTTTGTACTAACATAGTTTTTACACCTGCTTTGTTAAACTGAAATTGAGAACCAGGATCTAGAGAGGGTATGAGCATGTTTAAGCCCAGGATACAGCTTGGAAGAAGCCACAGATGCAAGTGCAGCACAGGAGAGTAGGGTATTTTAGTATGTGGGCTATCTTTGCTCTACCCTTGTACCTGAGACTCAGTTTATATTTCTCCATTGTGAAAGGGAAAACACCCCAGGTGTTTCCATGCATTTCTCCTCCCAGCCTCAATTTTCTATGCTCTGCTTAAATTTCTCAAACAGTCTCTCTCCCATGCTCTCAGGGCCCTGCCAGCCCTGCATCTTTAGGTTGTCTGTGGCAGAGGAGCTCCCCCTGTGCTGAAGGCTCAGGTGGAGCGTGGGGAGATGGTGAATAGAGGCACAGGTGCAAATGCAGAAGCACCTGAGCACCCTGTGCTCCCACAGCACCCTTTGGTGCCTGGCATGTGGGTCTGACACAGGCGGAAAACGTGCCTGCGGGACTGTGTTACTCCTAATGCATTCTCCAAAAACCAGCCCCTTCCTCCTCTTGAGACACCTCTGCATTTCCTTCAATTTGTTTAGAGAATTTTGCAGCTCCTGGTATCACTAAAAGTCTCACTGGGTTGTGACCACAACATACCTCTGTAGTGGATAACCCTGTAGGAGTTGCCATCCAGGGAGATATCGCTGATGAGGGTAAAATGGAGCCCATAGTGGGTAACTGTGCTCAGCGTGGCAACGGATAGCCCCAGCAGCTGGAAAAGAAGGGTTTTAGGAAGGGATTTACAAGGCAGCAGCTCTTGTTGGGTGCACACAAAGCTTTGAGGTGTATCTGGATGCTCCCGAGCCCTATGCAAATGCAGACAGCCTGATCATCCAGATCAGGGTACACCACATGTACCCAAAAGCGCACATAAAAGGACAAACCCCAGACACTTAAAAATACTACAGCTCTTTTTCTCTCTTGCATAATGAGTACATGTGATATTCTGCAGCCCACAGTCTCTTTGCCATTTTCTGTGGATTAAATTCCCACTACATGAAGAAACCCCAGAGGATCAATGCTTTTGCAGCACACCTGTGCAGCCCCACCCCACTTGGCAGACTACACACATGCAGTTGTGAGGGCTCCTACCTTCAGGAGTGGTTTTGGGCAGGGATGACGTTCTTTGCTTTGCTCTTTGCAATGCTAGTCCCATTGCCTGCTAATGGCTCTATTTCCTATTGTAGAGTGCAAAGAGATGAGTCCTGTGCTGTTCTAAGTTATCTGGGCTGGCTTCTTTCTCTGCAACATGTTGCTGGCCTATCTGCTTCTGTCCCATTCCTGAAAGCACAGGTATGCCTATGGGGCAACTACTAGCACATCACCCTCCATGTTGCCCAAAGTAAGTCCAGGTGATGGAGAGGGAACATTTCTGATGGCACCTGGCTCTAGGGCAGGGCTCCTCATAGCATGACTGGTGGTAGAGGCACAGTTAAAAACAGCTCCAAATTTAGTGTACTGAACCTGTAAAATACAAAATGCAAGCCCACTCCTAGCTCCTAAGATAAGACTTCATCTTTTTGTGCCTTTACAATAAAAGGCAGATATACCTGTGCCAAATGTGACAGTGTGATGTCACCATAATCCCCTCTGTGTGACATTTTATAATAGCTTTTGGGGTAGACTTACAGTTTTGGAGACTAAATACATCCAAACTGTAGCATTTTGTCCGACCTAATTTGTGGTACCTTCTGACCCTTCATACTATACATTACTGCATATCTTGACCCACACCTAGCAAAATGCTAAGTGCAACACCAGTTAGCTCAGATTTCTGAGAAACAGCAGTCTAAGTCTTAAAGGCTAAACTTAATGCTTGCTACCAATACCCCTTTGATTTCTTCCAAATGACATATATTTTTATTTGGAAGACAGAACAACCTTACAGCCGCTGCAGCCAACAGTCTTGGAATACTGAAATTCGGACAAACTATGAATTTCATGTGTGGGCCAAAATAAGATACTACCTTTTAATTACACTCTCTCCAAGCCACCAACCCTCTTTGAACTAAATACAGATTAGCAGTAGTAGCAGTAGTAATAGAAGTAGTAGTAGCAGTAGTAGTAGTATTAAGCTGGTAAGTTTCGATGAAGTGAAAAGGCAACAAGAACACACAAGTCAAAAACATCCAGGAGAAATGTTCTCCACTTTCCACCATTTCCCATCAGCTCTAACTGCACATGTCAAGAAACTCCCGTTGAATTTGCTTAAAAAGCTGATAAAAAGAATCCCTAGAATTGCTTTTGCTTTGCGGTGCTGATCCACAGGTCTCTCACACACACTTCCATCAAAGCCTTGCAGTTTCCTCACTGACTCCACCTGTAGCCAACCACCCTCTCAGCAACAAGTGTGACTGCAGCAGGTCCATCTGCCCTCTTTTTGCTCCAAGGAGACAGAAGCAAAATCTTTTTGCTGAAAACCACCCATTCTGCCAGCAGGGACCTTTCCTTTCTCTTTTGAGGCAGCTACTGAGTTGTGAAAGAGCTGCAGTGGTGTGACAGCCCTGAGAAACCAGAAGTCTATCAGTGGAGGGGGGGCAATGCTGGTGGCCAGCGATAACCACCCAGGGCGCAATGATAACTCAGGCAGTTGGCTTTGCTTGCCCTCTGCCCGCGAAAAACAGAACGTGGGAAAACCTGACCCTCTCTGAGCACGGATGGGAAAGGCAACGGCTCATTTTGGTTCTGCAGAGATCCCCCCAAACCTGCCTGCTCACCATGACACAGAGGCTGGTCACCAGCAGCTGGCACTTGGTGGTCCTCATCCCGCACCTCAGTCCCATGGCAGCTTGTTCCCAGAGAGAGCTGCAGTTGGTCCCTCCAGCCCTTGATAAAGCCTGGGTTTCCACCAAGGGGAGGCATGACCACAGCGGGGCCTCTCAGGAAGCGCAGTCCCCACCACGTGCTGATGCACCTCCTCCTGCCTGATTAGTAAATCCTGTTTAGGGCAGTCACCTTCTGCACAGGCTCCCTTGGCTGCTGTCAGCTCCCACACACTTTCTTCCCAGCTGGGAAAGAAGGAAAGACATACAGAAAAACAACTTTTCACGGAGTTTGGAGCATAGCTCCTCAAAAAAAAATTGAAACTGTTCAATCAAGAGTCAGTATCAAAATACCCTGGGTTTGACTTTCAGTGGGATGCAGTTTTGCTTAATGAACGTTGTCAATACCTTTTTTTTTTTTATAATCTGCATAAAAAGTATCTTGGGAAAAAGCTTAGGAAAGTGTTATTTAGAACAAAAAAATCCCTGTTGTTTGAAGAAGAGATCAAATCCCCCAAACAGGTCTATGTAAGAGTCTCCTCTCTAAGTTTAAAGCCACCACATGGCAATAACCTATAGCTGAGTCTCTATTAAAACTTTTATTTGCAGACAAGGAAATAAACCATCTTTGGTAGTATTTTATTCAAGAAAATGGCTATGTGCAAATATAAGTCCCTGCTCAGGAGACCCTCACTGTCCATGGACATTTTAACCCTGTCCTTTCCCCTCTCCTATCACTGAAGACTCCCCGGACCTACAGCTACAAAAAACTCAGGTGACTTCTGGTCTTCAAAACCAGCTGTCTTCTTAATGCATATTTCTCAAAAGTAAATCACAAAGAAGCCTCAAGAATAATCTGGCCAAAGTGAGCCTGAATGATGAGTGCCTTAATCATCCTTTGTTTTGGAACAAGATTAGTTTTCAAGAAAGAACAAGACCCGTTTTCACGTGGAAAACAGGTGAAATAGAATAATGAAAATTAGTTGAACTTCTCCCAGAAGTCAAAGAAAGGGGGTAAAAAAGTAAAACCATCCCACATTAGTTACTGAAGTTACAGGAAGATGACAAAGAAGCAGGAGGAGAGGAGTGAAAAAAGGAAGGAAGATGCAGTTTGTAGATCAAAGAGAAGCAAGAGAAAGTGAGTTGCACAAAGCCATGTGTGCGGGGAAAAGTATGTCATGATTTTCTGACTACATACTAGCTTTCTTGCAAAATATCTTGGTTGCAACCTCCCGAGACACCACTGAGAGCTGCCATGGCTGTTGCCAGAAACAGATGTCCCCGTGGCTTGCAGGTCCCTGCCCTAGGGGGGTGGTGTCTGATGCCCAGCAGGAGAAACTGATGTACCCCTGACCCATGTGCAGACAGAGACCTTCTATCTCTGGCCACCAGATGAAGACCAGATGAGAAAAAGCAACAGATGGACAGCAGGGAAGGAGGGCAGTGGGGAGAGGACAACAGGTTGGTGAGGTAGCTGATGCCCTGCCACCCCTGCTTGGGAGGGGTGTCCCTGACCCCTGGGGAGAGGCCAGGTGGGGAAAATGCCTTATAAAACACTGTCAGAGTTAGGACTGCATCTGAATGCAGAGCTGTGAGCACCCATCATTTGTTCTGGCACTAGGGGACAGATGGGGGTGTTGTCACTTGCATTTTCAAGGGGAGGATTCACGGGTATAAAGGCAGCAGGGCTGGTCCACAGGTGGAGTTACAGGTTAAATCTGGAAGAGTTGCAAGAAGGTATGAGAACAGTTCCGTGTTGAACACCAGCTAGGGCAGCCCAACCGCGAGCGACAGTGAGCAAGTGTGTAACTGTCTCACCTGAGCACACACAGAGCCTGTTTCACAGCGAGGGACAGGAGAAAAACCATCAAGCCCATCGTTTTCCCCCCTAGACCCCAGTTCCTTTCCCAATCCGAAATGCCGGCCACCAAAGCAAGACTTGTGAGAAGCCAGGTCTCACACTAGAGGTCCCCATAGGCCAGCAGAACCCCTTCCCGAAGGTTGGGATGATCGACGGGGGCTTTCTAACGGGCAGTTCCCTCCCCAGTTGAACGAAGATCTCTGTCCCTGCAGGAGCCTCGCACCTCACAGCAGGTCCACCTGAGAGGTCACCAAATCGACATCTACACCCCTTGGAAGGGCTTCTAGTCTTTCCACAAAATATGTTCTGTCTCCTTTTGTCTCCAGCCATGTACCTTCACTGATTCACAGAGCTCTGAAAGCAGTGTGTATGTGGATTTCTAATATTAAAAAAAATAACAAGAGTAAAAGGAGTTACTCTCTCACTCAAAAAGAAACCAAAAAAAAGCCAGTCCCTCACCCCCCCAAAAAACAGGAGCACCAGTAGAGCTGGGATATTAAGAGGCTGGGCTGTGATTGAGAGAGGCACATTTGGCACATGGAAGGGCACTACTGAGAGGAACACAGAGCCTGTGTGCTCTTGTGTCTTACCTGTGTGCATCAAAAAGGCAATCTGTACAATTTTCTATGGGATTAAACTTCCTCTGGGTGCCCTGTCATTGGCACACACCTGCCTCAGCAGCTCTCTGTCCAGGGAACACTGGTGAGAAGCAGGGTGTCCCCACAGCCTCATCCCAGTGGGAAGAGAGGTAGGGCTGGTGGCATGCTGGGGAACCGTCCTCGCAGTCAGCATGTGAGCTGGATGGCAGCATGGCTTTTCTGGCAAGACTCGGCCTCCTGCCTGCCCTGCCAGGTTTTATCAGTTGGTCCCCTTTGCAAGAGCACAACTTATCACGCTCAAATGCCGTGTAAAAACCACAGATGACCACAGCTCCTGCCTCTGGCTTCATCCCTTATCTCTGGTTATCAGCTGGAGCATGGAAAGATGGTAGTGAAGCTGAAAATACCCCAGGGAGGACAGGTACTCTCTTCTTCTAGCCTTGTGGCAGCTTGCAGATTTCTGTTATGAAAATATATACCAGCATCCCCAGTTGCACAGGTCTCAGAAGGACATGTCACCTCACCCAGAAGGGAAGGACTGATTTAAAAAGGGGAACAAGCCAGGCCATATTTTTTGCAAAGCTATAAACCTCCAACCCTCTGCTGAGCTGGAGGAAAATGATGCCTGTGCTGTCAGAGGGATGTCCTGAAAGAGCTGGGGGATTTGATGTGTTAATACTGCATGAGGTGAACTTGGGACACTAAACACAAATGGAGGAGAAGAGGCTGAATTCACGCTAGTGCTTTCTCAATGTCCACTTTTCTGGCTCTTACTCTATTGGTGCAGGCACCAATGATGGAACAGCAACACCCCAGCCTCAGCTGCTCGAACTCTGTTGAGGCAGCAGGTAAGAGAAACTTTCCCCTTGGCTTTGGGACACTGCTACTCATGATCCTGAGAAAGGATGGGCTGGAAGCAGAAAGAGGATGTTACCCAGGAGCCCAAACTACACTCATCATCCAGGCAGGACACATCTGTGCCAGGTCCCTGCAACTTCTCAGGAGTCTCCTCTTTTTCCAGCCTACAGCACCATTAGGGAAAATACCTCTCCTCCACAGAAGAAAGCCACTCCAAATGTGGCAGATTTACAAGTGTCAGTAGCTCAGCCCATTTGGTCCCTCAGCCACCGCCCATAACACAGCTGTATTCACCCTAAAGCTTGCTCGTAAATAAAACATGTTCATATCAAACCACACCGCAGCCATAGGAATGATGGGAAGCCAGGGAGACTGCACAGCCCGCGTCTGCCTTCCCAGACATATCACAAGGATGCATTGTAAAGGCTGCTTAGCATTCGTATAGCACATACACACAATCAAAGCTAAAAATCAACTTTTAAACCCAGGGCCATCTCTTTTCAAAAAGAGAAGGAGAGGAGAAAAGGGGGAGGTGCTGGGCTTTGCCAAGTGTCAGATGCACCATACAACTCCACTGTGAATGGAAACAAGGCTGGCTGGAGGCTGCCTTGGAAGAGACAAAACCAGAGAGAAATCATAATATCTCCAAAGGACTTTTTCACTTATTATTTTCAATGTGTGTCTCTGAAATCCTCTAGCGATTCCCAGGCAATTTGAAATTATTATAGGTGAGCAAATAAAATGCCAGAAGAGTTATTAAAAATAGTTCATCAAACCACAGAAAGATTACATTGGAAAAGAGCATAAGCTGAAGACAGGGAGTTCCCTTCAAAGAATAAACTCAAATGAACATTTTTCTCCACTGAAAGTAAAAGAATTGTACTGTTAGCTCTAAAGCACATCCCCCTACTCAAAATAAATTATTTTTTCTTTTCCCCATGTTATCTAATTGCAAACCATAACTGCCCAGGAGCCAGCTGTGCAGATGAAAGACCTGAAGACACAATGCGAGCCCTGCTCCATCTAGCTCTGCTCCTAAAAAAACCAGCCTGGACACAGCCCAGCCTGGCAAATGGGGACTCACCTGCTCACAAAAATATGGCTACTCAACTACCCATTGCCCTTTATTTCTGGCATTCATTCTCTCACGCCTCATTGCAACAGGACCTCTGTTGCTTTCCACCAAGGTCCATAAAGTTTTGTCAAAAACCCCTAGAAAGCTCATGTCCACTGCCTGTAATGCAGGTACATTTGCACTGACCCAGCACCCCGTCTGCAGGTGACACACGTGACAAGTCAGGGGCAGCGCTTTGCTCTCACCTTTGGCAGATGCAAGAACTAACATGTAGCATCAGGGCTTGGAGACCCTTTATGACAGAGCTCCCCTCTCTCTGAGAGTAGTTTAGCCACCTTGCAGTGTGGACAAAGCCACATGGGGCTGCAAGATGTCCACACCAACCATGCAATTATCATTTTTCATTACCTACTCCAGTAGAGGAGAATTTCTTCTCCCCACTCTCTGGGGATGGGTAGCATATTGCTGGATGCCCTCTCTACCCAGATTATGATCAGGAAGTTGATTGTGAACACAGACAGTGTTTAATGATGTCTTGTTCTACTGGATCTTACATAGTCATTAACTCTATAAAGAGATTTCAAATAAGATTGCACTTCTCTGAGTACAGGATGTACCTACCTAGGTTCCTTCAGACCGTCAGGAAGCCAGCTGCACTGTTAGGAAAATGTGTAAGCAGTTGCTGTGTGTTGTGCTCAGGCCCAGACCTGATGGCCACATCTGGCTGGAAACACACATTATGATCAGCAGCCCTGAAGCCAATTTGGACCAGTCAAGTTCATCCCTGACCTGAGCGTGGAATCACTGTGGCTGGAGGCTGCACACTCTCCCTTGGGACTGGGTTTACTGATGTTTGAAGTGCGCATTATTAATGAAAAAAATTCCCTGCAGTTATTTTTGTATGATAAAAATCCAGCTATTACTCTTGAGCGTGGCTCTTTGATACAGAAGGTTTTCTCTCGAGAAGTTTCAAGGACAGCAGCTTCCCCTTTCCTGTAAAAAAGGCTTTCAGCAGAAATTAAAGACGGGGTAATTAAAGAACATTGATATTACTCCACTGCAGTAATGCCCTTACTGACTAAGCTGTGACTGACAGTGAGTGCAAGGGAAGCTCCCTTCACCAGCCAAGGCAGCTTTGTGGGTGCTGAAGACAAGTGCGTTACATTGCCTGGGCTGAGCAAGCAGTCTGTGAACGCTCACACTCACAAACATGAACACAGGCACAAGCAGCTCCCCTGCGCTGCTGGGAACCCACCAGGCAAAATGCTCCCATCTGTGCCACACACCATGGGCTGCTCCTCTCGGGTCAAATCCTTCAGAGAAGCTGGTTTTCCCAGCCTAGGTTTTCCCCCAGGCCTATAGCACGGCCAAGAATGTCTCAGAAGCCACTGAATTTGGGTGCTGAACCTTATGTGTGCTTGAGTGGGATTGCCAGAAAATTGAAGCTCTTGCATGCTCCTTACTGTCACTTCCAGGAATTTCAGCCCAGCTGCCTGTGACAGCCCAGTGGGCCTGGTTCCTTCAACCCACTGATATTGCAACAGACCCTCACGAAAAATATTTATCTTTCAACATGGTGGAGCCTTGCTGCTCCCTAAATACCCCACACAGGTACAAACGAGCCCCCTCCATGTCACATCTAAAAATCACAGATAGCTCTTTGAATTACCAGTTTTGGCTTCAAAACACCCAAGGAGAAGCACCAGAGAGGTTCAGGGTAGCCAGGGGGATATACAGACCCTTACTTTGATACCCAAATCATGCTGGCACCCATCCATGTGACGAGAGCTCTGCCATGGGCATGCATACGTCCCTGCCACCAAGTTGCTGCCAGCGACACCAGCTTTGAGCATTTTCCTGAGATGGGGTTATGGTCCCTCCACAAAAGTGAAGCAATGTAACTGAGCTGCCTCAGACACCCTTCCCCTACATGCCTCAGGGTGGAGGGAAACCTGCAGAAGACAGTTTGCGCTTCAGTTACTCTAATTAGCAGTTGATTTAACCCCTCAGTAGATGAGCACCCTCTACCTCCTGCTGATGGTCACGCCAAGGGGTCATACCAGCACCAGCTTGGCACCTGGCACAGGGGACGTGGCCGGCCCCACTGAAGCCAGTGAGAGGGTCTGCTTTAGCATCACGTGGTTGGATCTTTTTGTTTGTTTGTTGAAGCTCAGAGTGGATGCAGCCCTTGGGCAGTGGGTTCATGTAGCCCCCCTCCAATCCACCCTGTTCATTTAGCAAAACACTGTGCAAGTTATCTCTTCACATCAGCTTCCAGGACTCCGAAAGGAAGTTCTTTTTTCCTCCCCATTCAATTCAGCTATCCCAAAGCACCTTACCCTGCTGCTCTTACTGCTGGAGCTGGAAGCAAGGCTTGCTTGATGGAGAGCCAAGAGGGACTGCTTGGCATGGCAGAGGGAAGCACGGTGCAATCCCTGAGCCACAAAGGCTTTACATTTTCCTTCTCCTCTCTATGCCTTTATCCTTGAAACTCCTATTGAAGCCCAAAAAGCTGGCCTGCAGAGAACAGCCTTGGTAAGATGAGTCACACCACTGCTGTAAATTTTTGTTATTATACTTTTTCAGTGGATCTAACAAAGCAGAGCCTCTTTGCCTCTGTCCGACAAACGCCGACCGGCAGCTGGGTGCCGGCACTCTCCGCTCCGCAGGGAAA